>NC_058521.1:298713098-298720598 GCF_904849725.1 Hordeum vulgare subsp. vulgare | reverse complement strand
TCTGTTTGGTGAAAACCCTAAGATTAAATATCTTAAATTTTTTGAAACTGAGCCTACTGATAAATAAGATCACTAGTGATCAGTAGCAAAAATAATCAATTAAAAATCTATTTTTAAACTCCCGGTATTCAAAAATAAGATTCAAACCAAATCTGTTCTACCTCAAATTTTATAAATTCAAACATAGTCAAATTTTATATTTTCGAAAACTACAAAAAATTTGAGATCTAATGCAAAAAAGAATCACCTATGGATTTGTAGATTCAAAGTTATTAAGAAAACAAAAACATAACTATTTCTGTAATAGATTAAAAATAGAAAAGAAAATGATGACGTGGCATGCTTTGATTGGGTGAAACCGTCGCTACTAGAGCTAATCTAGGAAATGGCCGATATGTAAGAAAAACTTTTCGGTTAAATAAATAACTTAACAGGCCGACCTTTTTTCTAAAGAACCAAAGGGGTAAGTCCCTTTCTAATTTACACCCTACGATCTAGATCTAACGGTGAAAAAGAAACAAATGAAGAAAAGAGAGATGAGGCAGACCTCACCGTGGCTGGGAGGTTGGGTGGCCGGAATTAACGTCGGCGTGGGGTGTGGGGGCTGTGGAGCTCGGGTTTGAGGGGGAAATGGGGTGCGGCTGGGGTGGGGGTGCTCCTGGCGGCGGCAGGAGGTGAGGGGAGGCGCGGCAGGGCGCCGCGGCGAGCTCGTGTAGCTCTGCGCCGGCAAGCTCTGCAGGGGGGCGTGGAGGCGGTGAATCAGGGCGGTGGCGAGGGGAATGGGGTGCGGTGGATGCTCCGGAATTTATAGGGGGTGAGGGAGGCGCGGGGAAGGAAGGGAGAGGGAGATCGAGAAAGGTGGGGATTTGGTTTTCCCCTGACATGGAAGGTGTGCGCATAGAGGGAAGGTGACGTGAGGAGGGAGACGACCGTATTGGGCCAGATTCGGATTTGCATTAATGGGCCAGCGAAATTTCCTAATAAAACATATTTTATTCCTTTTTTGAAAACAGGAAATAAAACGATTAAAAGGAAATAAAATATACTCAGAATATAGGGGTATTATATATCAGAATTATCAGAAAAATGAATCCGATAAGATGGACATTTTCCCACAGCCAAAATAAATACAAAAAAATGTTTTTCAAGAAATCCCTAAATTGGTTTATTTTCTTTTTGCAAATATTTTTGAAATACCCCTTTGGTTTTGTGGTTCAAATATTTCAAAGAAATACCCCTGGTTTAGGGGGTCATGTTCCTCCTCTCTTTTTTTATCTTGGCAAGAAAATATTTCCGGTATTTCGTGAGTGAAGAAAGAATAAAATGCAAAGCAAAAATCGAACGAAATTCAAATGCCACTTTCAATCAAAATGCATAGATGCTTAGCTACAATTGTAAAACATTCC
The DNA here is from genome assembly GCF_904849725.1 of Hordeum vulgare subsp. vulgare. Lineage (NCBI taxonomy): Eukaryota > Viridiplantae > Streptophyta > Magnoliopsida > Poales > Poaceae > Hordeum > Hordeum vulgare. Next base: position 298,719,192 of record NC_058521.1, on the reverse strand, counting down.
AAATTAGGAAATTTGGGATGTTACAAACCTATCCACCTTAAGATGAATCTCGCCCTCGAGATTCGGGTTGGCTAGAAAATAGGTGCGGGTGGTCTCGACGAAGATCTTCTTCTCGTTCCCAGGTGGCTTGTTCCACGGTGTGATGAATCCACAAAACCTTACAAAACTTGATAACCTTTTTGTGGGTAACTCTATTGGCAGTCTCAAGAATCCTGACGGGTTTCTCCTCATAAGTCAGATCACTGTCAAGCTGTATGGCCTCTAGGGGCATTGTGTCTCTCAACAGAATATAAATCATACCAGCATGGCATTTCTTCAACTGGGAAACATGGAAAACATTATGAACTCCGGACCATCCTTTAGGCAATTCCAGCTTGTAAACATCATGAATCTGGGTGCTAACATTCCTTTTACACCAAATCTCTTGATTCCTCGAAGTGGGGACACACGAAGGTATGTTCGATCTCGCACTTCGTATGTTACTTCTTTGTGTTTGCTATCAACATAACTCTTCTGTCTATACTGAGCTATCTTGAGTCGTTCACGAATCAGCTTTACCTTCTCTTCGAAATCTCGGATGAGGTCGGGACCCAAAAGTTTTCGGTCACCAACACCATCCCACATCAATGGTGTTCGGCACCTCCTTCCGTATAATGCTTCGAATGGGGTCATCTTCAGACTGGTCTGATAGTTGTTGTTGTATGAGAACTCGGCATAAGGCAAACTGTCGTCCCAACTAGACCCATAGTCTAGTACACAAGCTCTCAACATGTCCTCCAGAATCTGATTGACTATCTCGGTCTGTCCATCGGTCTGTGGGTGAAAATCTGAACTGAACTCCAACCTCGTTGCCAATGTTTCATGTAGTTGGTGCCAAAACTTTGACGTGAACTGGGTTCCTCTATCTGACATGATACTCATTGGAACTCCATGCAGACATACGATCCTGGTCATATAGATCTTGGCCAACTTAGTACTCGTGTAAGTAGTCTTCACGGCAATGAAGTGAGCTACCTTGGTCAAACGATCGACCACTACCCAGATAGAATCATAACCTGAACGGGTCCTGGGTACTCTTGTGATGAAGTCCATACCAAGCTTCTCCCATTTCCATTCGGGTATCGGCAAAGGTTGAAGTAATCCCGCTGGTTTCTGATGCTCGTCCTTTACTCGCTGACATACATCGCATATTGCTACAAACTCGGCAATGTCCTTCTTCATTCCTGTCCACCAGAAACTTTCCTTCAAGTCCAGATACATCTTGGTGTTGCCTGGATGTATCGAGTACGGGGAATCATGGGCCTCCTGAAGTATCAACTTCCTGAGTTCAGGATCATTGGACACATAAATACGGTCCTCAAACCATATAGTTCCGTGTTCATCCTCACAAAAACCTTTAGCCTTTCCATCATTCATTCTTTCCTTTATCTCAGCTATTTCCTTGTCTGACTTCTGAGCTTCGCGGATTTTTCTGGTCAAGGTGGACTATATTTGCAGGGTGGCCACATATCCTCTTGGAACTATCTTCAATTTGAGCTCTCTGAGATCGTCAGCTAACTCTTGGGGTAATCCTCCCGCTATGAGTGTGTTCACATAACTCTTATGGCTCAATGCATCTGCTACAACATTTGCCTTCCCTGGATGATAATGCAATCTCATGTCATAGTCCTAGATCAACTCTAGCCATCTCCTTTGTCTGAGGTTCAACTCCTTCTGCGTGAAGATATATTTCAGGCTCTTGTGATCAGTGTAAATATCACAACTATTTCCGATAAGGAAATGTCTCCAGGTTTTGAGTGCGTGCACTACGGTTGCGAGCTCCAAATCATGCGTGGCATAATTCAACTCATGAGTTATGAGCTGTCTGGATGCATATGCTACAACTTTTCCTTCTTGCATTAGTACTCCTCCGAGTCCTTTACGAGAAGCATCACAATAAACCTAGAAATCCTTCCAAATGTTAGGCAATATCAGCACTGGGGCTGTAACCAAAAGTTTCTTCAACTCTTGGAAACTGGCTTCACATTGCCTGGTCCAATTATACCTGCACTCCTTCTTTAGCAACTCTGTCATGGGCTTGGCAATCTTTGAGAAATTCTCGATAAACCTCCGGTAATATCCGGCAAGTCCGAGGAAACTGCGGATCTCCTTAACTGAAGTGGGTGCTACCCATTCGGTGAATGCTGCAACCTTGGCAGGATCCACTGCTATTCCGTCTCCCAAAATAATATGTCCGACGAATCCGACTTACTTCAACCAAAATTCACATTTGCTGAACTTCACATACAGCTGATGCTCTCAAAGTTTCTCCAAAACTAGACGGAAGTGTTCCTTGTGTTCTTCCTCGTTCTTGGAAATATGAGTATATCATCGATGAACACCACGACAAATTTGTCCAGGTATTCCATAAATACCTTGTTCATCATACTCATAAAATATGCCGGAGCATTAGTCAAACCAAATGACATGACTATGTACTCATAGAGACCATACCTTGTGGTGAAGGCTGTCTTGGGTATATCTTATACACAAATTTTCAGCTCATGATACCCAGATCGAAGATCAATCTTGGAGAACACTTGGGCTCCAACTAACTGGTCAAACAAATCATTGATCATCGGCAAAAGATATTTGTTCTTGATGGTCGCCTCGTTCAATGCACGATAATCCACTACCAACCGCAAGGACTTATCCTTCTTCTGAACCAACAGAACTGGGGCACCCCAAGGTGAAGAACTCGGGCGAATATACCCCTTGTCCAGCAACTCCTTAATTTGCTTCTTGATTTCCTCTAAATCATTTGCGGGCATCCGATAGGGTCTCTTGGATATTGGGGCTGTTCTGGGTAATAGCACAATTAGGAACTCATTCTCCCTATCCGGTGGCATGCCTGGCAATTCCTCCGGAAATACATCTGAGAAGACTTGTACAATCGGCACTTCCTTCTAAACTACTCCCGTGAGAGAATTTACCCGTTTACTCTATGACGGTCGTTGGGATACGTAACTAATCTGTTTTTGCTCGGGGGTGGTGAGCAAAATAGACTTAAGGGCACAATCAATATTTCCTTCATACTTGGCCAACCAATCCATGCCTAGGATTACATCCAATCCCTGAGACTCTAATACAATAAGGTCGGTGGGAAACTTATGGTGCCCAATGTTGAGACTCAACGCATGACATCCTATCCCGGCTGTCATCATGCCTCCTGGGGAACTGACTTTAATGGGCTGGCTCAGGGTTCTAGTTGGTAAACTATACTTCTCCACAACTACCCTTGATATGAATGAATGTGTTGCACCAGAATCAGAAAGTACCAATATAGGACGTGAATTTAGCAAAAACTTACCAACCACTGTATCGTCGTGATCATAGACCTCTTCAACATCAATGTGGTTCACCTCAGGTCGGTGAAAAGGGTTGGACTTCCTTGCTGCTGAGTTGCCATTGCCGTTTCCATTTCCCTGCTTGTTCTGGGGACATTCAGTGGTATAGTGTCCCGTCTTTTGGTACTTGAAGCGGGTGATATGGTTCAGATCCTTCTAAGCTGGAGCGGGATGTTGTTGAGTGCCATTACCTCCATTACCATTCTTGAAATTTCCGCCATTGCGGTTGTTCCCATTTCCTCCATGGTTGTGGCCTCCGTGGTTGTGCACTGGATGGTTATGCTGGACGTGTCCTTCAAACTTAGCGGCTCGTGATCCGGTATTCCCTGGATAAGGGGTGTAACGAGGCTTCTGCTGAACGCCAGAATTGAACTTCCCATGTCCATACTTCCGTTTGCGGTTCTCCATCTGCTGTTGTTTCCCCTCCAAGATGAGGGCCTTATCTACCAGCTCCTGGTAGTTGTTGATGTTGGCCATAGTCAGGTGAATGCACAACTCATCATTGAGTCCTTCCATGAACTTCTCCTGCTTGGCCGCATCATCGGCCACATCTCTAGGTGCATATCGGGCAATCATGCTGAATTCATCAACATACGGAGCCATAGAGCGAGTTCCCTGGTGTAAGTTCTGAAACTCACGCTTCTTCAGACTCATGGCTCCAGCCGAGACATGAGCGGTGCGGAAGGCTTGCTTGAACTGTTCCCAAGTGACACCAGCGATGGGGTATGTAGTGGTGTAGTTCTCCCACCAAGCAGTTGCGGGTCCTTCGAGTTGGTGCGCGACAAAGCGTACCTTCTCAGCTTTAGTACATCCAACAGTGATTAGTTCTCTCTCCATCTTACGGAGCCAATCATCTACCACAATGGGCTCAACGCTGCTGGAGAAAGTCGGAGGGTTCAACCTCAGAAAGCGGGTGAGATTATCGGCCTGGGGTGGTTGATGGTAGTTGTTGTTGTTCTGATTCTGAATGAGCAACTGCATGAGGGTGTTCAGCTGTTGGATCAACTGAGCAAGTTCCGGCGGGAAGTTGGAAGCAGGGTCATGTCTCGGAGGCATCTGGTGTTTGTAGAGGGATGGGATTAGCATATAACAAGGGTCTAAAGAGTAATTGCACTACCCATATGAAATGCAACAAACAATTATCACACCACACATTTCATTCATTATCACCAGAAAAGGTTCAAACACGGGGATACAAGTGGCGATATCCTAAACATCGGTCTAAACGTTTAACGATAAGATAAATTGGTGGACTTGTCTATGTGTCCTCCTTAGAAAAGCATGGTGGTGGGTCCGTCGGTAGAGCTTGCTTCATAGTCCTCCTCATTGCTAAGCAAGGGGGCTACGTCTCCTTCAGGGTAAAGGTTCTCGCCCATGTCCAATTCTTCCTCCAGATATGCGACACGAGCCTTCTGCTTCTCTATCCTCTCCAAGAAGTCCTTCACCTCCAATTCGTTCTTGTAGTGGGCTTCTCGAGCTTCATCTTCGAGGTGGAGTTCGCGGAGCGACGGGTGTTTGATGCTCTTCGTGTCCTTGCCAACTCGAATCTCCAGAGTTCTGATATGTGCCTCCATGGTCTGGGCATAGGACAGGAGAGCATCGTCATTCTTGGTCAGAATGATTTCTCCATCAGCTCCTCTCCGGGAGACCGTGAACAAGTCCGGTGAGATGGGACAACCTCTGTACTCCTCCTTGATTCTTCCGAGTGCAGAGTGAACCGTTATGTCTCTACCAAGAATCTAGCTGGGTGCGATGAACTTGAACTCCACAGGTTCTGTGCGCAGCTCAAAAGTTCTTCCGGGGATGTGCACCTCAATCCTGTAGCATGTATCTTCCGGGTAGGACGAGGTAGGCTTCCCGGTGATGGTTGGCAGAGCAATCCTTAAGTATTTGGTGATCTGCACCAGCTCCTTTCCGAAGGGCATTGAGGTGTCGGGCTGGCAAAATTCCATGATCTTAACGGGGATTAAGGTGGCCATCTATAAAATATTGGAAGATCGGAGAGAAGTCAGAAATGAGCAGAAGAGAAAATATAGAAGATTTAAAGATATAATAAAATAGTTTGCTTCCTAAGGCTTTTCCAATCCTAGAGGTTACGTCCTACAGTCAGCGTGTGCTCTGATACCATATCTGTAGCGACCCGACCTGAAGCGGCCAAGTCTCTGGTGTTTCTGTAACATCCCAAGATCATGCTGGTACACACAAAGTACATCAATGTATATATCGAGAGTTCAATCCCACATCTTTATTAATCGGATCTCATATCGAGTACTTTATTACAATAAAGCTTACATTAAAGAGGCTGAAGGCCAAACTCATGAGATAACTAAACGAAGCCTAGCGGAAGCTTCAAAGGTAGTAGAGTCCATCTCACTCCAGGGCATATCACCGAGCATAGATCGTGATATCACTCCTGGTCAGAAAAGTAATCTGCAACATGACACGTTGCAGCCGTGTAGGTCAGCATATTGAATATGCCGGCAACTCACAAAATAGAGAGGTGAAAAGTATCATCTATTCTACATGCATATGTGGCAGGTGAGGCTTGTAAGTTTTCAGCGGAAAGCAAGGTTTTCTCCTACAACAAGAGAGGGCTAAAAGAAAAATATTACTACATAGTTGGTTGTTAGCGAGATGGTTCCACCAACCAATTCTCGTACCCAAGTTGTCAATAATGCCCACATTATTATTAATTGTGTTGAGAATTC
>NC_058521.1:294663098-294670598 GCF_904849725.1 Hordeum vulgare subsp. vulgare | reverse complement strand
GGCACAGGAACGGGCGAAGGATCCAGAGTCCGTGAGCGCGCCTCCTCCTAGAGCCGGGGGCCAACACCCGCTATGGTGAGGTGGCCCAATCAGAGGGCATGGAGAAGCCAGAGCTTGCGAAGGTGCCTCTCTCTCGAACACGAGGCACCGACGCCATCTCCTGCAAGATACCCCCGTCGGGCACGGGAGAAGGGTGAGCGGGCCTCGGCGGCATGGCCGGCGGTCAGCCGGAACCCGGGGAATCGTACTCCGACTTGACCCCCTGGGATCCCGACCTGCCAAGAGCGCCACTGCCGGCGTTGTCCCCCTCGTCGCTATCGCTCGAGGAGGGACACTCGGCACCGCTCGAGCTCTCTTCGCAACAGCCGAGACGCGCACCTGAGCTCACATATAGCTTGAGGGAGAGCAGGTTGTCCGTCGTCATCTTGAAGCGGAGAACGTGCCCATCCCAAAGATTGTGGGCACGAGCGAAGCTCTTCCACCCACGGCTAAGGAACAGGAACCGGGGCCCCGGATGCTCTACGGCCACCGGTACGGCGCCATTGCCGCAGCCGTGTACCCGTAGCCATAGCATCAGGGGCTTCTCCTCCTCCATCGCCTTGGAAAAGGCGAGGGGGAGTTGTGGCCGGGTCCTGATGCATCCTCGCAACTCGACTAGGAAATCCAATGGCATCCTTTCGACGTGAGTTCCCGCCGGAACAAGCCCAGGAGAAGGCGGGGACGTTGCAGTAGCGTTCCGCCTCCCTTGACCACGACCCCAGCGTCCTCGACCCCTCGAGCCTCTCCCGCCATGGTCGACGGGGCTGCGGTTGGCTGTGGCTCATGAAGTTGTGGCATGATCCAAGCGGAATCCCCGCCACCGCCCTGGCGGCCGACATAGGCCGGCCCCGTCCTCTAACCATGGTTAGGGGCGGGTGCCACCGACAAGGCTGAAAGAAACAAGAGAAGACAAGGCGATATGCGCGGAAGGCTTCGAGAGTGAGATGGGTGGGCAAAACCTCCACGCAAACACCCTAATTTATAGGACAAAGCTCGGAGGCCACCCTCCTCACTCCAGAAGCCAGCGCCCCTCTTGCCCAATCGCCCTCAGGTCACGAGCGGAACATGGAACCGCCCTGATGTGCCAATGCATGCAGGGGCGCGTCCATCGACGCCCGCGGATTTTGAGGCCACGATCGCCACTTGCCCGACCGCCACTGTGCATGTCCTACACGTGGCAGAGGCCTTTTCAGGGAATAAAGAGGCCACCGTGCGCACGCCGCGCACCCTCCTACTTCGCGCGTTCAATGCGCGATGTGGGGAAAGAAAGTCTGTAACGGCTCGATTCCGATAAGCCCGGCGCCTGCCAATCCGCGCACCACTTTGGCCCTGGCCCAACAATGACTCGCATGCATGTGTGGCCCAGGCCCAAGGGCTCCTGTCGGTGCACTAAAGACTAGGGTCTCTAGTACCCCTGACTAGTGCACGGACACCGGCAGCCCCTCTGAAGTGGCAAGGCACGTCGTTGGAGTTTAGGGCAGAAGCAAGACTCAGAAGCCACCAAGTGCAGATTGCAAGCCCCCGGAAAGTACTCTCTTGCTGGGAAAGAAGAAGAGACCCCGGCAGGAGCTCCCTGCCGGGGAGATAGACAATTCCATGGCGAGACCCTCCCGCCAAGGAAGAAGGACTGAGCCCCGGCAAGCCATCCTTGCTGGGAAGATCTGCAAGGCCTGAGCAGGCTATCGCCTGCCAGGCGAGAGGAACAAGAAGAGCCCCGGCAAGGTAACCCTGCCGGGAAGGAAGAGAAGGCCCGAGGATAGGTGCGGGCCCAGGATGCACTCGCGACCTGTGGACACCTCCACCGACAAACACGCCACTGCCGATGCATGGACCACGCGTCCGCCCGCATGCCAACACAACACCCCAAAAGTTGCCACGTGTGGGTACGTGTCCAACCCCCCCTTACGAGGTCAGGGAAGTCTGTCGAAGCATTTAATGCACCGAAGTAACACTGTGACTGTTGGTCAGCGCTGTTCCACCGCAAACCCACCGTTCACCCATTGAGCCACTGTGGTGACCCCTTCGCCTATAAAAGGAGGCCCGAGACTCAGTAGTAGTGGCTTTTGGCTTTTTCACCAATCGAAAGGCTCTAAGAGGGACAGTTATACAGTAACCTAAAATGAATAAGTAAATACATGTATGAGTAAGGTTTTATGCGCCACGCGGCCCGAACTTGGCTAAAAAAGACCTTGTCGGGCCCTGACTATTGGTTCTGCTCTTGCCACGACCCCTCTCCCCGCCAAACCATCAAAAGGGGACCTTTGAGGCCCCCATAGGTGTTGATCCGTTCACCGACATTGTTTATGATGTTATAGTTGTTGTTCTGGTTGTTTTTTTGTATTTGTTGTTGTTGTTGTTTTTGTTATTGTTGTTGGTGGTGGTGATGGTGTTGGTGTTGTCCTCGTTGTTGTTGTTCTTGTTGTTATTTTTATTGTTATTGTTTTCGTTGTCGTTGTTGTTGTTATTCTCGTTGTTGTTGTTGTTGTTGTTATCGTTGTTGTTGTTGTTGTTGTCGGTGCTGTTGGTGTTGGTGGTGATGGATTTATTGTTGTTTTCTTTGTTGCTATTGTTGGTGGTGTTGTTGTTCTAGTTGTCATTTTTGTTGTTGTTTTGGATGTTGTTGTGGTAGTTGTTCTTGTTGTTATTGTTGTTGTTGTTGTTGTTGTTATTTTTCTTCTTGTGTAACATCCCAAAATTATAAATTTTGGATTGTTAATATAATTATTAGATTGATTGTTTGTTTCTTTGAGTGATTGAAACTTGAGTGGAATTTGAAACTTCTCAAAAAATGAGAGGGAATAAAATGACTTTCCCAAAATTTTCTATTTTGAATCCCTTTTCAATTTTGAGTTTGAATATTTTCAAAACCCTTTGAAAAAAAAATCAAAAGAGAGGAGGAAAATGAAACGCCAAAATCAGAGACAATGTCTTGATTCAAATTTTAAGTATTTGCAATTTATTTGAAATTCAAATTCCTTTCCACTTTAAAGTTATTGCAAAAAAATATTTTTTTTGGTTTTGAAAATATGTTCATGTTTTAGAAAATTTTATTCTGTAAATTTTGATATATAATATGTCTATATAAAATGTTCTCTCTTTTTCATTTATACGTTTTTCTTCTTTGTTTTAAAAAAAAATTGTTCGTCTGCAAAAAAAAAAAGAAACAAAACAAAAAAAACAAAGTGCTCCGCTGGCCAGAACAGCCCATGCGGCCGGCCGAATCACTTAGCCCTTTCGGCACACCTCTCTTTCCCTCTTTTTTTTCTAGTTTTCCTACAATACATATATGTTTAGTCCCACATTGCCTATCTATGAACCATTAGACCTCCCTTCCACCTATAAATATAGACACATAGGGGCATTGAAAAATCATCTATTTCGGGTTAAATCAATCTTTTGGTTTGACTAGGTTTATTAAATAAAAATATATTTTTTTCTCTTCGGCGGGATTTCTCGAAGTCGTCTCCTTATCGGAATTAATTCTTACTCTGCATTCTGAAGGTATTTCTCTTTGTATTTTTTTATACTCCCGTAGTTTATTATTTCTAGACTAGTATTCCTACACTAGTACACGGTAGAGTAATTAAATATATTAATTAATCTTCGTATTTACACATTAGTACTAGAATTCTTTTAGACATAGCACTTTTCTTGTGTAAAACAGCTTGGCCCTGATTTTTCAAATAGCCATAACGTTTTACTCGTTTATCCGAATTAGATGAAACCAACGTCTAGAGTTTCGTCTTGATCCCACCTATCCGGTGAACCTATCATATCGACTTTTTGAAATTTTCAAATTTCGAAATTTGTTCACACTGATATTCAAACTTCTTTTGATCATATCTTTTTATCCGTAGCTCCGTTTTAGATGAATCCAATTGCATCGGATTCGTATCAAAGTAATATTTCCGTTTGTATCATTAGTTTTAACTTTTCGACTTATAAATTTGAGCGATTCAAATTTGTATTTGAACATTCATTTGATCTTATCTTACAAATCGTACCACCTTTTCAATTGATTCCTTTTACCCCTAAACACTCATGTCATATATTTGTGTACGTAACCATCGTACTTCAGTTCAACTTCTCTTGACCTTTTGAATGCAAATTCAATTCATACTTCAATTCTCTATAACTTGCATTGTAGTGCACCATTTCAAGACATTCTTTCTACAAATAAATCCGTATGTCTTGTACTATTTGTCAAATAACATTCATGTTGTTCTCCCAATATTTTTGATCATCTCCCATAGTGTATGCAAGTAGAGCTTATATAGCGATAGTTGATCATCCTTTGACTCTTTTGAGTGGACCCCTTTCACCGTTCCTTTCACAAACACCATAAGGCCCTATCTTTTTTTATTAAACCTTAGTACGTTGTTATTTTGCACCAAGACATGCTTTGTTCTTATGTTCTCTTGGTTCTTCCTTTTTGGCATGAATGTTTATTGAATGCTATTCATTTACGATAGATTGCTCGGAGTGTGGCGAGTAGAATTATCAGGATTTTGAGAGCGACTATCTTCATCAAGTAATACCAGGCAAGTCATTTGATCATGTATCACCTATGTTTTATGCATCGTAGTTCTACCATCCTATGCCCAATTGCATGCTGAGTAGGTACTTGGAAATTATGGTTACATATTGTAGTATCATGTGGTAGGCACCCAACAACCCCGATACTTGGCCCGGGACGACAAATTTCATATTGCTATTCTTGAGTAGACGGGATTCTGGTTGAGAGTTTACCACGAGTGATGCGAGAATAATTTAATAACCAAGACCGGTTAAGTCAAGACTTTTCAAGACCTCGTGATGCAATGCAACTCTGGGTGAAGGACGGTCGATCGACTCCCTGGAGAAACCAGTGGATGACCCGGGATGCTGGAGACGGCCATGACATCCTGCGGAAAGCTTCACCCAGGCTCAAAGAGACGGACGGATATTTTCAAGACCCAAGTCTTACCTGCACAGCCACAAGTCATTATGGGCTCTCGCTTGGTTGGACAACGCGGCGACTCAAGACAGGCGGTGCTAGCAGATGTGGAAGAACGGTAGGAATGGATGGGCACCGACAGGGATTCAGAGGGACCCGTTGAAAGACCATGTTTTTTATCATCTGGTCTTCAAACACCCTGAAGTGTGAGGACATACACGGAGGCGATCAAATTTTGTGGGGAACGTGTGCAAAACTCTGCAGAGTACTCAAACCTAGTCGATTAGGCGTGTCCACGGTCATGGACGACTTGAGCCAAAGGAACAGAAGTTATCTGAAATTTTCAACACAAATAATAATATTGATGTGGGTATTATTGACAACATGGGTACGAGAATTGGTTGGTGGAACCATCTCGTTAACAACCGACAATGTAGTAACATTTTTCTTTTAGCCCTCTCTTGATGTAGGAGAAAACTTGCTTTTCGCTAAAAACTTATAGCCCCACCTGCCATATATGCATATAGTATAGATGATTACTTTTCACCCCTCTCTTATGTGACTAGCCGGCATATTCAATACGCTGACCTACACGGCTGCAACGTCTTATGTTGCAGATATTTTTCTTCGACGAGTAAGAGTACGATTCAGGGTTACGGTCTACACTCAACTTGCCGTTGGTGTTTATTGGGACTCCACTCCCTTGACTGCTTCCGCTGAGATATTTAAGGTATATATCAGTTTTACGCTATTTACATGTGATTGCAGTTTGATATATACATTGATGTACTGTGTGTGCCAGCATACTGATCCAGGGATGGCACAGATACACAGAGGCTTGACTCATTTTGAGTCGGGTCGCTACATCTTGTTGTTGCTGTAGTTGTTGTTATTGTTGTAGTTTTTATTGTTGTTGTTGTTGTTGTATAGCAACCCGACTCAACGAGTCAAGCCTCTGGTGTTTCTGTACCATCCCAAGATCATGCTGGTACACACACAGTACATAATGTATATATTCAAGAGTGCAATCACACAGCTTTATTAATCGAAATATCATAAAGAGTACTTTATTACAATAAAGGAGTACAATAAAGTGGCTGAAGGCCATCTCATGAGATTATCTAACGAAGACTAAGCGGAAGCATCAGGTAGACGAGTCCATCCGACTCCAAGGGCATGTCGCTGAGCGTAGAATCGTAGCCTCACTCCTGGTCGGAAAAGTACTCTGCAACATGATACGTTGCAGCCGTGTAGGTCAACATATTGACTATGCTGGCAAAACATCAAGAGAGGGAGTAAAATAATAATCATCTATCTCTACATGCATATTTGGCCGGTTGATCTAAGTTTTCATAAAGCTAGTTTTATCCTACAACAAAAGGGGGCGAAAGCAAAATATTACTACATAGTTTGTTGTTAACGAGATGGTTCCGCCAACCAATTCTCGTACCCGAATAGTTGTTAACACCCACATCATTATTAAGTTGTGTCGAGAGTTCAGGGGAAATTCAATGCCTTCGGCTCAAGTTGTCCATGACCGTGGACATGGCTAATCGATTAGGTTTGAGTACTCTACAGAGTTTTGCACACGTTTCCCACAAGATTTGACCGCCTCCGTATTTGTCCTCACACTTCCGGGTGTTTGAAGACCGGATGATCAAAACATGGTCTTTCAATGGGTCCCTCTAAATCGCTGTCGGTGCCCATCCATTCCTATCGTTCGTCTACATCTGCTAGCACCGCCTGTCCAGAGTCGCCGTGTTGTCCAACCAAGCTAGAGCCCATAATGACTTGTGGCTGTGCAGGTAAGCCTTGAGTCTTGAAGTCTCCGTCCGTCTCTTTGAGCCTGGGTGAAGCTATTCGCAGGATGACATGGCCTCTCCAGCATCCCGGGCATCCACTGGGTGAAGCTATTCGCAGGATCAACCGTCCTTCACCCAGTGTTGCATTGCGTCGGAGGTCTTGAAAATCTTGTCTTAGTCCGGTCTTGGTTATAATATCAATCTCGCATCAGTCGTGGCATACACTCAACCGATAACCCGTCTACTTAAGCATAGCAAATATAACGTTGTCGTCCCGAGGCCAAGTGTCAGGTTGTTGTGTTCCTACCACATCATACTACAACTATGACTAAAGTTTCCAAGTACCTAGGCAGCATGCAAATTGGGCAAAGAAGGTGATCTACTATGCATTGAAAACATAGGTAAAAATAACATGATCAAAGATAACTTGCCTTGATGATAGTTGTCCTGCTCGAGCGTCTCTAAGTAACACGCTTTGCACTCCGGATGATCTACTGATACAAACACAAAGCACACCATAAGCAATTCAATCATGCCACGAGTAAAAATAACATCACATGCAATGATTTGCAAAAGACTACGCAAAAGAATTTATCGCGCGCCGGTATGGCAGAAACTTGTTTCAGTTGAAAACACGAGTACAAATACTTGGAAAATTCTGAAACTTCTACCACAGTAAGATTTTATCACTAGAAAACAGTATCAAAAAAAATCAACTCAATA
>NC_058521.1:294638098-294650598 GCF_904849725.1 Hordeum vulgare subsp. vulgare | reverse complement strand
GAAGCGTGTTACTTAGAGACGCTCGAGAAGGACAACTATCATCAAGGCAAGTCATCTTTGATCATGTTACTTTACCTATGTTTTCAATGCATAGTAGATCACCTTCTTTGCCCTATTTTCCATGCTGCCTAGGTACTTGGAAACTTTAGTCATAGGTGTAGTATCATGTGGTAGGAACACCAACACCCCGATACTTGGCCCCGGGACGACAATGCTATAGTTGCTATGCTTAAGTAGACGGGTTCTCGGTTGAGTGTACGAGTGAATGCGAGGTTGATATAATAATCAAGACCGGACTAAGACAAGATTTTCAAGACCTCGGACGCAATGCAACACTGGGTGAAGGACGGTTGATCGGCTCCCTGGAAAACCCAGTGGATGCCCGGGATGCTGGAGAGGCCATGTCATCCTGCGGAAAGCTTCACCCAGGCTCAAAGGGACGGACGGGGACTTCAAGACTCAAGGCTTACCTGCACAGCCACAAGTCATTATGGGCTCTGGCTTGGTTGGACAACGCGGCGACTCTGGACAGGCGGTGCTAGCAGATGTAGACGAATGGTAGGAATGGATGGGCACCGACAGGGATTCAGAGGGACCCGTTGAAAGACCATGTTTTGATCATCCGGTCTTCAAACACCCTGAAGTGCGAGGACAAACCCGGAGGCGATCAAATCTTGTGGGGAACGTGTGCAAAACTCTGCAGAGTACTGAACCTAATCGATTAGCCGTGTCCACGGTCATGGACAACTTGAGCCGAAGGCATTGAATTTCCCCTGAACTCTCGACACAACTTAATAATGATGTGGGTGTTAACAACTATTCGGGTACGAGAACTGGTTGGCGGAACCATCTCGTTAACAACAAACATGTAGTAATATTTTGCTTCCGACCCCTTTTGTTGTAGGAGAAAACTGGCTTTATGCAAAACTTAGCTCCACCGGCCAAATATGCATGTAGAGATAGATAATTATTATTTTACTCCCTCTCTTGATGATTTGCCAGCATATTCAATATGCTGACCTACACGGCTGCAACGTATCATGTTGCAGAGTACTTTTCCGACCAGGAGTGAGGCTACGATTCTACGCTCAGCGACATGCCCTTGGAGTCGGATGGACTCGTCCACCTGATGCTTCCGCTTAGTCTTCGTTAGATAATCTCATGAGATGGCCTTCAGCCACTTTATTGTACTCCTTTATTGTAATAAAGTACTCTTTATGAGATTTCGATTAATAAAGCTGTGTGATTGCACTCTTGAATATATACATTATGTACTGTGTGTGTACCAACATGATCTTGGGATGGTACAGAAACACCAGAGGCTTGACTCGTTGAGTCGGGTCGCTAAAGAAATGGTATCAGAGCACACGCTGACCTTAGGACGTAACCTCTAGGATTGGAAAAGCCTTAGGAAGAAAACTATTTTCTCTTAATCTTCTATTTCCTCTTCTGATCATTTCTGACTTCTCTCCGATTTTCCAATGTTTAGATGGCCACCTTCGTCCTTGTTAAGTTCATGGAGTTTTGCCAGCCCGACACCACTATGCCATTCGGAAAAGAGCTGGTGCAGATCACCAAGGATTTGAGGATTGCTCTGCCGACTATCACAGGGAAGCCAACTTCGTCTTACCCGGAGGATTCACGCTACAGGATCGAGGTGCATATTCCCGGACGGACATTCGAGCCGCGCACTGAGCCGATGGATTTCAAGTTCATCTCACCCAACTGGATTCTCGGAAGGGACATGGCGATTCATTGTGCACTCGGACGTATCAAGGATGAATACAAAGGCTGCCCTATTTCTCCAGACCTGTTTGCTGTATCCCGGAGAAATGAAGACGGAGACATCATCTCAAACAAGACCAATGACGCTCTCTTGTCTTATGTCCAGACCTTGGAGAAGCACAACGGAACTCTGGAGTATCACGCGATCAAGGACGCCAGGAAGATCAAGCAACTGTCACTCCGCGAGCTTGAACTTGAAGATGCAGCCCGGGAAGCCCACTATGAGCATGAGCTAGAAGTGAAGGACTTTCTGGAGCGGATTGAGAAGCTGAAGACTCGAGTTGCATACCTGGAGGAGGAACTGGACATGGGCGAGAACCTTCATCCCGAAGGAGACGTAGCCCCCGTGATCAGCAACGACGAAGACTATGAAGAAAGCTCCACCGAAGGACCCGACACCATGCTATTCTGAGGAGGACACTTAGACCAGACCACCGAATTTACTTTATCGTTTTACGTGTTAGGCCGATGTTTAGGATTATCGATTTTGTATCCCCGTATGAACCTTTGTGATGATTGAATAAAATGTGTGGTGTGATATTTGTGTGTTGCATTCATATGGGTAGTGTAATTCCTCTTAGACCATTGTTCTATGCTAAATCTCACCCCTCTACAAACATCAGATGCCTCTGAGACGCGCCCCTGAGTCCAACTTTCCACCGGAACTCACTCAGTTGATCCAGCAACAGAATGCCTTGATGCAGCTGATCATCCAGAACCAGAACAACAACAACAACCGTCCCCCACCCCAGGCCGACAACCTTACCCGTTTTCTGAGGTTGAACCCTCCAACTTTCTCCAGCAGCATTGAGCCCATTGTGGCAGATGATTGGCTTCGCAAGATGGAGCGTGAACTCATCACCGTTGGTTGTTCTGAAGCTGAGAAGGTGCGCTTTGCCGTGCATCAACTTGAAGGCCCTGCAGCTGCTTGGTGGGAGAACTACACCACCACTTATCCCATTGTTGGAGTCACTTGGGAGCAATTCAAGCAAGCCTTCCGCACCGCGCATGTCTCAGCTGGTGCAATGAGTCTGAAGAAGCGTGAGTTTCGCAACTTACGCCAGGGGAATCGCACTGTGGCCCAGTACGTTGATGATTTCAGCATGCTCACCCGTTATGCACCTGGAGATGTGGCCGATGATGCGGCCAAGCAGGAAAAGTTCTTGGAAGGACTGAATGATGAGCTGAGCATTCAGTTGACGGTAGCCACCTTCAACAACTACCAGGACCTGGTTGATAAGGCCCTCATCTTGGAGGGGAAACATCAGCAGATGGAGAACCGCAAGCGAAAGTATGGGGTTGGAAAGTTCAACTCCGGCACTCAGCAGAAGCCTCGCTACACCCCTTATCCAGGGAATGCCGGGACTGGAGCCGGTAAGTTTGGAGGACACGTTCAGCATAACCACCCTGTGCACAACCATGGAGGCTACAACCATGGAGGAAATGGGAATCACCACAACAACAGCAACTTCAAGAATGGCGGCACTGGCACCCAGCAGTAGTCAGCTCCAGCTCAGAAGGATCTGACTCACATCACTTGCTTCAAGTGTCAGAAGAAGGGACACTATGCCACTGATTGCCCCCAGAACAAGCAGGGAAATGGAAACGGCAACGGCAACGGCAACGGCAACGGAAACTCTGCAGCAAAGAAGCCCAATCCTTTTCCTCGAGCTCAGGTGAACCACATTGATGTGGAAGAGGTCTATGATCACCCCGATACTGTGGTTGGTAAGTTTTTGCTAAATTCACATCCAGTATTGGTACTTTTTGATTCTGGTGCAACGCATTCATTCATATCAAGGGTAGTTGTGGAAAAGTATAGCTTGCCAAGTAGAACCCTCAGCCAACCTATTAAGGTCAGTTCCCCAGGAGGCATGATGACAGCCGGGATAGGATGCCATGCTTTGAGTCTCAACATCGGGAACCATAATTTTCCCACCGACCTCATCGTAATAGAGTCCCAGGGATTGGATGTAATCCTAGGCATGGATTGGATGGCCAAGTATGAAGGTAATATCGATTGTGCCCTTAAGTCTATTTTGCTCACCACCCCCGAGCAGAAGCGGATTAAGTACGTGTCTCAGCGCCCGACCCGGAGTAAGCGAGTAAACTCTCTCACGGGAGTAGTCCAGGAGGAAGTACCGATCGTACAGGAGTATCCAGATGTATTTCCGGAGGAATTGCCGGGCATGCCACCCAATAGAGAGATTGAGTTCTTGATTGAGCTATTACCCGGAACAGACTCGATATCCAAGAGACCTTATCGGATGCCCGCAAATGACTTGATGGAAATCAAGAAGCAAATTAAGGAGTTATTGGACAAAGGGTATATTCGCCCCAAGTTCTTCACCTTGGGGAGCCCCAGTGCTCTTGGTTGAAAACAAGGACAAGTCCTTGAGAATGGTTGTCGATTATCGTGCATTGAACGATGTGACCATCAAGAACAAGTACCCCTTGCCGATGATCAATGATCTGTTTGATCAGTTAGTTGGAGCTCGCATATTCTCAAAGATCGATCTTCGATCCGGGTATCATCAGTTGAAGATTCGTGAACAGGATATACCCAAGACAGCCTTTACCACTCGGTACGGTTTGTATGAGTACACGGTCATGTCATTTGGACTGACTAATGCTCTAGCATATTTTATGAATCTGATGAACAAGGTATTTACGGAGTATTTGGACAAGTTTGTCGTGGTGTTCATCGATGACATACTGATATTCTCCAAGAACGAAGAGGAACACAAGGAACATCTTCGTCTAGTTCTGGAGAAGCTTCGAGAGCATAAGCTATATGCAAAGTTCAGAAAATGTGAGTTTTGGTTGAAGGAAGTCGGATTTCTCGGACACGTCATCTCAGGAGAAGGAATAGCAGTGGACCCTGCCAAGGTCGCAGCAGTCACCGAATGGGTAGCACCCACGTCAGTCAAGGAGGTCCGCAGTTTCCTCGGACTTGCCGGATATTACCGGAGGTTCATTGAGAATTTCTCAAAGACTGCCAAGCCCATGACAGAGTTGTTGAAGAAAGAATCCAAGTATGTTTGCACTGAGGATTGTGAAACCAGTTTTCAAGAGCTGAAGAAACGTCTTGTGACAGCCCTAGTGCTGATATTGCCGAACATTCAGAAGGATTTCCAGGTTTATTGTGACGCTTCTCGTCAAGGACTTGGAGGAGTGCTCATGCAAGAAGGCAAAGTTGTAGCCTATGCATCCAGACAGCTCAAACCTCATGAGTTGAATTATGCCACACATGACTTGGAACTAGCAGCCGAAGTGCACGCTCTCAAGACTTGGAGACATTTCCTGATCGGAAATAGTTGTGATGTTTACACTGATCACAAGAGCCTGAAATATATCTTCACGCAGAAGGAGTTGAACTTCAGACAGAGGCGATGGCTAGAGTTGATCAAGGACTATGACATGAGATTGCATTATCACCCAGGCAAGGCAAATGTTGTAGCCGATGCATTGAGTCGCAAGAGTTATGTGAACACGCTCACAGCGGAAGGATTACCCGAGGAGTTAGTCGATGATCTCCGAGAACTCAAACTGGAGATAGTTCCAAGAGGATTTGTTGCCACCTTGGAAATTCAGTCTACTTTGACGAAAAAGATCCGTGAAGCACAGAAAGATGACAAGGAGATAGCTGAGATTAAGCAGAAAATGGAAGACGGGAAAGCTAAAGGTTTTTGTGAGGATGAACACGGAACTTTATGGTTTGAGGATCGCATCTATGTGCCCAATGATCCCGAACTCAGGAAGTTGATACTTCAGGAAGCTCATGACTCCCCGTACTCGATACACCCCGGTAACACCAAGATGTATCTGGATCTAAAAGAAAGTTTCTGGTGGACAGGATTGAAGAAAGACATTGTCGAGTTCGTAGCTATATGCGATGTTTGTCAGCGAGTAAAAGCCGAGCATCAGAAACCAGCAGGTTTGCTCCAACCTCTACCGATACCCGAATTGAAATGGGAAAAGCTTGGTATGGACTTCATCACAGGATTACCTCGGACCCGTTCTGGCTATGATTCTATTTGGGTTGTGGTCGATCGTTTGACCAAGGTAGCTCACTTCATTCCGGTGAAGACTACCTTCACGAGTGCCAAGCTGGCCAAGATTTATATGACGAGGATCGTATGTCTGCACGGAGTACCTAAGAGCATTGTGTCTGATAGAGGGACTCAGTTCAGATCAAAATTTTGGCACCAACTGCATGAAACCTTGGGAACAAGATTGGAATTCAGCACAGCATTTCACCCGCAGACAGATGGACAGACCGAGAGAGTCAACCAAATTCTGGAGGACATGTTGAGAGCTTGCGCACTAGACTATGGGTCTAGTTGGGATGACAATTTACCGTATGCCGAGTTCTCATACAACAACAGCTACCAGACCAGCCTGAAGATGGCCCCTTTCGAAGCTCTATACGGAAGGAGGTGCAGAACACCGTTGATGTGGGATGGAGTTGGAGACCGACAACATTTTGGTCCCGACCTCATCCGAGATTCTGAAGAGAAGGTCAAGCTTATTCGTGACCGACTCAAGATAGCTCAGTCCAGGCAGAAGAGTTATGCCGACAGCAAAGGCAAGGAAGTAACGTACGAAGTGGGAGATGGAGCATATCTTCGGGTGTCTCCACTTCGAGGAATCAAGAGATTTGGTGTGAAAGGAAAATTAGCCCCACGTTTCATTGGCCCCTACAAAATTCTTGAACGTAGAGGCGAAGTTGCATACAAACAGGAACTGCCGGAAGGATTGTCCGGAGTTCATGATGTCTTCCATGTTTCCCAGTTGAAGAAATGCCACGCTGAGATGGCCGATGTTCCGTTGAGAGATACAGTGCCCCTAGAGGCCATACAGCTTGACAGTGATCTGACGTATGAGGAGAAACCCGTCCGGATTCTCGAGACCGCCAACAGAGTTACCCGCAACAAAATCATCAAGTTCTGCAAGGTGTTGTGGAGCCACCACAGCGAGGAAGAAGCCACCTGGGAACGAGAAGAGGATCTTCGTCGAGACCACCCGCACCTATTTTCTAGCCAACCCGAATCTCGAGGGCGAGATTCATCTTAAGGTGGGTAGGTTTGTAACATCCCAATTTTCTTAAATTCGGATGTTAATAGATCATTCATATGCATCTCATATTTTATGCATATTTGTGTTCTTCTGAAAATTTTATCGTTATGTGACTACGGGCAATTTATTGGAGTGGAGATAATATGACTTCTCCCCTGTGAGTTAAAGTCACCATTTTGGTTTTGCAAATTTTTCTAAAACTCCGAAGTATTATTTTTGTCGAGTTTTTCAATCGCGTTGTGTGACCTATTGCATAAAACTATTTTTAAAAGTTGCATTAGGTGGAACTAGGGTCTCCATAGATATTATATATATATTAGTAGTATATTTTTCTGTATTGTTTTTCTCCTAAGTATTCTAGTGCATATATGTATATCAGTAACTACTTTTTTTTCTAGTATTTGTTAGCTAGGAAAATATATTTTTATATTTTGTTTTTTTTCTTTTTGTTGCTGCTGTTTGTTTATTTTCAAAAAAAGGGGACCTACCAGGCCGAGCCAAGTGGCTCAGCCTAGCCGCCACCAGCATGCAATCGCATGCAAGCCTGCATGCATGCAACCACCACGCGAGTTCTCCTCTCTCTCTCTCCCGTTTTTCTCTCTTCCTTCTCTCTTTTCTCTCTCTCTCTCCCCCACGTACTTCTCTCCTCCCTCTCCTTCCTTAATTCTCTCTCTTCTCTCCCCACGCGAGTTCTCCTCTCTCTCCCCGTTCTTTCCTTTATCTACCTCCCTCTCTTTCCGTTCTGCATCAGAGACCAAACCGAGCTGCACCTTCCCCACGTCACTTTCCTACCTCTCCTCTCCTCTCTTTCCTTCTCTGCACAAGCACCGAACCGAGCCTTCTCCCAGCGATTTCTTTCCCAAGTACTCCCTCTCCTCCTTCCTTTCTACTCCCTCCACCCAGCCTATATATACCCCACCCCCGAGCCACCCCTTCCCCAACCCTAGCCGCCGCCGCCTCCACGAACCGCCGCCGCCGCGAGCCTCGCCGGAGCAGCAGTAGCCCGAGGCTGTGCCAGCCTCGGCCTCGCCCTGGGAAGCCACCCCCCGGAGCCCCTCTCCCCCGAGCGCCTCCCCCCCCCCCCCCGCGGAGGAGGACCCCGCCGCCGCCTCCCCCCCGAAGCCCCACCGCCCCCGGAGCTCCCTCCTCGCCGGCCATCTCCATTCTTGCCGGTGCAAGCTACAGCCAGCAGGTAGCTATCCATCTCTCTCTCTATTTGCATGCATCTCATCCTAGCCTTTAGATCTCCATGCAATGGCTAGGATTAGAACACTAGTAACCCTTCGGTTTATGCCAGAAAACCATTAGGTTCTTTTAGCCACTTATGAATTAACCGGCGACCTTGCTAGTCTTAGGACGTTTGCTCGAAGCCACGTAACAAACAGCCACCACAACCAGTAGCATCTTGCCACGTGTAACCTCATTAGCACTACTTTTTATCACTACGTTTAGTAATTTTCTATCCAGATTTCGAAAACAGAAATGTTCCATCTTGTTTTGATCACAACTTTTTATCCCTACGTCCAATGACATTGATTCTTTTTCCAGTAGCTCACAAATTTCCTGTAGTTTTTAAAAATATATAATTTGTCTATGTTTGAATTTTAAAAATATATAATTTAAGTAGACGGGTTCTCGGTTGAGTGTATACCACGAGTGAATGCGAGGTTGATATAATAATCAAGACCGGACTAAGACAAGATTTTCAAGACCTCGGACGCAATGCAACACTGGGTGAAGGACGGTTGATCGGCTCCCTGGAAAACCCAGTGGATGCCCGGGATGCTGGAGAGGCCATGTCATCCTGCGGAAAGCTTCACCCAGGCTCAAAGGGACGGACGGAGACTTCAAGACTCAAGGCTTACCTGCACAGCCACAAGTCATTATCGGCTCTGGCTTGGTTGGACAACACGGCGACTCTGGACAGGCGGTGCTAGCAGATGTAGACGAACGGTAGGAATGGATGGGCACCGACAGGGATTCAGAGGGACCCGTTGAAAGACCATGTTTTGATCATCCGGTCTTCAAACACCCTGAAGTGCGAGGACAAACCCGGAGGCGATCAAATCTTGTGGGGAACGTGTGCAAAACTCTGCAGAGTACTCAACCTGATCGATTAGCCGTGTCCATGGTCATGGACAACTTCAGCGGAAGGCATTGAATTTCCCCTGAACTCTCGACACAACTTAATAATGATGTGGGTGTTAACAACTATTCGGGTACGAGAACTGGTTGGCGGAACCATCTCGTTAACAACAAACATGTAGTAATATTTTGCTTCCGACCCCTTTTGTTGTAGGAGAAAACTGGCTTTATGCAAAACTTAGCTCCACCGGCCAAATATGCATGTAGAGATAGATGATTATTATTTTACTCCCTCTCTTGATGATTTGCCAGCATATTCAATATGCTGACCTACAGGGCTGCAACGTATCATGTTGCAGAGTACTTTTTCGACCAGGAGTGAGGCTACGATTCTACGCTCAGCGACATGCCCTTGGAGTCGGATGGACTCGTCCACCTGATGCTTCCGCTTAGTCTTCGTTAGATAATCTCATGAGATGGCCTTCAGCCACTTTATTGTACTCCTTTATTGTAATAAAGTACTCTTTATGAGATTTCGATTAATAAAGCTGTGTGATTGCACTCTTAAATATATACATTATGTACTGTGTGTGTACCAGCATGATCTTGGGATGGTACAGAAACACCAGAGGCTTGACTCGTTGAGTCGGGTCGCTACAGTTGTTGTCGTCGTCGTCGTCGTTGTTGTTGTCGTCGTTGTCGTCGTTGTTGTTGTTGTTGTTGTTGTGGTTGTTGTTGTTTTTGTTGTTGTTGTTGTGGTTCTTGTTTTTGTTGTTGTTGTTGTTGTTGTTGTTGTTGTTGTTGTTGTTGTTGTCGGTGCTGTTGGTGTTGGTGGTGATGGAGTTATTGTTGTTGTGTTTGTTGCTATTGTTGTTGTTGTTGTTGTTGTTGTTGTTGTTGTGGATGATGTTGTTGTTGTTGTAGTTGTAGTTGTTGTTGTTGTAGTTTTTGTTGTTG
The DNA here is from genome assembly GCF_904849725.1 of Hordeum vulgare subsp. vulgare. Lineage (NCBI taxonomy): Eukaryota > Viridiplantae > Streptophyta > Magnoliopsida > Poales > Poaceae > Hordeum > Hordeum vulgare. The sequence goes on along the minus strand of NC_058521.1, from coordinate 294,640,692 downwards.
TTGTTGTTGTTATTGTTGTGTAGCGACCCGACTCAAGACGAGTCAAGCCTCTGTGTTTCTGTGCCATCCCTGGATCAGTATGCTGGCACACACAGTAAATCAATGTATATACCAAAGTGCAATCACATGTAAATAGCGTAAAACTGATATATACCTTAAATATCTCAGCGGAAGCAGTCAAGGGAGTGAAGTCCCAATAAACACCAACGGCAAGTTGAGTGTAGACCGTAACCCTGAATCGTACTCTTACTCGTCGAAGAAAAATATCTGCAACATAAGACGTTGCACCCGTGTAGGTCAGCATATTGAATATGCCGGCAAGTCACATAAGAGAGGGGTAAAAAGTAATCATCTATACTATATGCATATATGGCAGGTGGGGCTATAAATTTTTAGCGAAAAGCAAGTTTTCTCCTACATCAAGAGAGGGCTAAAAGCAAAATATTACTACATTGTTGGTTGTTAACGAGATGGTTCCGCCAACCAATTTTCGTACCCGAGTTGCCAATAATTACCCTCATAAAATATATATAATGGTGTTGAGAAATCCAGATAACTTCAGTTCCTTTGGCTCAAGTTGTCCATGACCGTGGACACGGCTAATCGATTAGGTTTGAGTACTCTGCAGAGTTTTGCACACGTTCCCACAAGATTTGATCGCCTCCGAGTATGTCCTCGCACTTCAAGGTGTTTGAAGACCGGATGATCAAAACATGGTCTTTCAACGGGTCCCTCTAAATCCCTGTCGGTGCCCATCCATTCCTACCGTTCGTCTACATCTGCTAGCACCGCCTGTCCAGAGTCGCCGCGTTGTCAAACCAAGCCAGAGCCCATAATGACTTGTGGCTGTGCAGGTAAGCCTTGGGTCTTGAAAATATCCGTCCATCTCTTTGAGCCTGGGTGAAGCTTTCCGCACGATGTCGTGGCCTCTCCAGCATCCCGGGTCATCCACTGGGTTCTCCAGTGAGCCGATCAACCGTCCTTCACCCAGAGTTGCATTGCGTCCGAGGTCTTGAAAATCTTGTCTTAACCGGTCTTGATTATTTAATCAACCTCGCATCCCTCGTGTTATGCACTCAACCGAAATCCCGTCTACTGAAGCATAGCAATATGAAATTTGTCGTCCCGGGGCCAAGTATCGGGGTCGTTGTGTGCCTACCACATGATACTACAATCTATACTAAAATTTCCAAGTACCTACTCAGCATGCAATTGGGCATAGGATGGTAGAACTACGATGCATAAAACATAGGCGATAGTATGATCAAAGTGACTTGCCTGGTATTACTTGATGAAGATAGTCGCTCTCAAAATCCTGATAATTCTACTCGCCACACTCCGAGCAATCTATCGTAAACAAATAGCACTCAATAAACATTCATGCCAAAAAGGAAGAACCAAGAGAACGTAAGAACAAAGCATGTCTTGGTACAAAATAACAACGTACTAAGGTTTAATAAAAAAAATAGGGCCTTATGGTGTTGTAAAAGGTACGATGAAAGGGGTCAACTCAAAAGAGTCAAAGGATGATCAACTATCGCTATATAAGCTCGACTTGCATACACTATGGGAGATGATAAAAAATATTGGGAGAACAACATGAATGTTGTTTGACAAATAGTATAAGACATAAGAATTTATTTGTAGAAAGAATTTCTTGAAATGGAGCACTACAACGCAAGTTATAGCGAATAGAAGTATGAATTGAATTTGCATTCAAAAGGTCAAGAGAAGTTGAACTGAAGTACGATGGTTACGTACAAAAATATATGACATGAGTGTTTAGGGGTAAAAGGAATCAATTGAAAAGGTGGTACGGTTTGCAAGATAAGATCAAATGAATGTTCGAATACAAATTTGAATCGCTCAAATTTGTAAGGTTCAAAGGTCGAAACTAATGATGTACTGGATATAGGAGATCAATATGAGCGTGCAGAAAAAAGAATTACTAGATTTGAAATAGCGGATCAAAAGATACAAATACGTCAATATAACATTGAATCGGCTTAAAACGATGTGAACACTTTTGGGCACTAATAGATAATTATGATTTGGTCAAAATTATAAGTTGAAAAGTTAAAACTAATGATACAAACGGAAAGATTACTTTGATACGGATCCAACGCAATTGAATTCATCTAAAACGGAGCTACGGATAAAAAGATATGATCAAAAGAAGTTTGAATATGAATATGAACAAATTTCGAAATTTGAAAATTTCAAAAAGTTGATATGATAGGTTCACTCGATAGGTGGGATCAAGGCGAAACTCAAGGCGTTGGTTTCATCTAATTCGGATAAACGAGTAAAAAGTTATGGCTATTTGAAAAATCAGGGCCAAGCTGTTTTACGGAAGAAAAGTGCTATGTCTAAAAGAATTCTAGTACTAATGTGTAAATACGAAGACTAATTAATATATCTAATTACTCTACCGTATACTAGTGTAAGAATATTAGTCTAGAAATAATAAACTACGGGAGTATAAAAAAATATAAAGAGAAATACCTTTAGAATGCAGAGGAAGAATTAATTCCAATGAGGAGACGACTTCGAGAAATCCCGCCGAAGAGAAAAGAATATTTTTATTTAGTAAA
>NC_058521.1:294505598-294515598 GCF_904849725.1 Hordeum vulgare subsp. vulgare | reverse complement strand
CAAAATATTACTACATAGTTTGTTGTTAACGAGATGGTTCCGCCAACCAATTCTCGTACCCGAATAGTTGTTAACACCCACATCATTATTAAGTTGTGTCGAGAGTTCAGGGGAAATTCAATGCCTTCGGCTCAAGTTGTCCATGACCGTGGACACGGCTAATCGATTAGGTTGAGTACTCTGCAGAGTTTTGCACACGTTCCCCACAAGATTTGATCGCCTCCGGGTTTGTCCTCGCACTTCAGGGTGTTTGAAGACCGGATGATCAAAACATGGTCTTTCAACGGGTCCCTCTGAATCCCTGTCGGTGCCCATCCATTCCTACCGTTCGTCTACATCTGCTAGCACCGCCTGTCCAGAGTCGCCGCGTTGTCCAACCAAGCCAGAGCCCATAATGACTTGTGGCTGTGCAGGTAAGCCTTGAGTCTTGAAGTCTCCGTCCGTCCCTTTGAGCCTGGGTGAAGCTTTCCGCAGGATGACATGGCCTCTCCAGCATCCCGGGCATCCACTGGGTTTTCCAGGGAGCCGATCAACCGTCCTTCACCCAGTGTTGCATTGCGTCCGAGGTCTTGAAAATCTTGTCTTAGTCCGGTCTTGATTATTATATCAACCTCGCATCACTCGTGGAATACACTCAACCGATAACCCGTCTACTAGAGCATAGCATATATAACATTGTCGTCCCGGGGCCAAGTATCGGGGTGTTGGTGTTCCTACCACATGATACTACACCTATGACTAAAGTTTCCAAGTACCTAGGCAGCATGCAAATAGGGCAAAGAAGGTGATCTACTATGCATTGAAAACATAGGTAAAATAACATGATCAAAGATGACTTGCCTTGATGATAGTTGTCCTGCTCGAGCGTCTCTAAGTAACACGCTTCGCACTCCGGATGATCTACCGATACAAACACAAAGCACACCATAAGCAATTCAATCATGCCACGAGTAAAAATAACATCACATGCAATGATTGGCAAACGACTACGCAAAAGAATTTTATCACGCGTCGGTAGGACAGAAACTTGTTTCTGTTGAAAACACTAGTAAAAATACTTGGAAAATTCTGAAAATTCTACTACAGTAAGGTTTTATCACTAGAAAACTGCAGCAAAAAGAATCAACTCAATATCATTTTTCAAACTCCTGGAATAGGCAAAACGGTGTTTAAACTAAATCTGCTCTAACTTATATTTGAAAATTCCCAACACAGAACAATTATATATTTTTAAAAACTACAGGAAATTTGTGAGCTACTGGAAAAAGAATCAATGTCATTGGACGTAGGGATAAAAAGTTGTGATCAAAACAAGATTGAAAGTTTCTGTTTTCGAAATCTGGACAGAAATTACGAAACTGCTAGTGTTAATGAGAGGCACACGTGGCAAGCTTCTAATGGCTGAGATGGAGTGCATGAAATAGAGAGAGAGAGGTTGCTACCTGCTTCTGGAGGTGTTGCACCGGCAAGAAAGGGGATGGCCGGCGAGGAAGGAGGGAGTAGCTCCGGGCGGTGGGGCGTCGGGCGGCGGCGGTGAGGTTCCTCCTCCGCGGGGAAGAGGCGGCGGTGGAGAGAGAGTTCGGGGAGGGCTCCTCCTCCGCGGCGAGGCCGAGGTGCAGCAGCTTTCGGGCTGCTGCCGCTGCTCGCGGCGGCGGCTAGGGCGGCGGTGGGGTGAGGCGCCGGCGGCGGCTTGTGGAGGCGGCGGTGGAGAGACGGCGGCTAGGGTTGGGGAGAGGTGGAGGTGGGGGGGGTTTATATAGGCTTAGGGGAGGAGAGTAGAAAGGAAGGAGAGGGAGAACTTTGGGAAGGAGATCATGGGAGAGAAAAATAGGAAAGAGAGGGAGGAGAAAGAAGGAAGAGAGAAATAAGGAAAAGGGAGAGAAAATAGGAAGGAGGGAAATAAGGAAAGGGGAGGGAGGACTCACGTGGGGAGGGAGGAGAACGTGGGAAGGGGTGCATGCATGGCTGCATGCGTGCATGCATGGGGTGGCTGGGCTGTTTTGTTTTTTTTTTGAAAAAAAAAAAACAAACAGCAGCAACAAAAAGAAATAAAAAAAAAACAAAACAAAACAGAAAAAATATATTTTCCTAGCTAACAAAATACTAGGAAAAAAGTACTAATATACATATATGCGCTAGAATACTTAGGAAAACAAAATACATATACAACTAATACATATATAATATATATAGGAACCCTAGTTCCACCTAATGCAACTAAAAAAAAGTTTTATGCACTAGGATCACACAACGCGATCGGAAAAAAAAACTCGACTAAAATAATTCGGAGTTTGGAAAAATTTGCAAAAATCAAAAATGATGACTTTAACTCACAGGGGAGAAGTCATATTATCTCCGCTCCGATAAATTGCCTGCAGTCACATAACGATAAAATTTTTCAGAGGAACACAATGATGCATAAAATGTGGGATGCAAATGAATGATCTATTAACATCCGAATTTACGAAAATTGGGATGTTACAAACCTACCCACCTTAAGATGAATCTCGCCCTCGAGATTCGGGTTGACTAGAAAATAGGTGCGGCTGGTCTCGACGAAGATCCTCTTCTCGTTCCCAGGTGGCTTCTTCCTCGGTGTGGTGGCTCCACAACACCTTGCAGAACTTGATGATCTTGCTGCGGGTAACTCTGTTGGCGGTCTCGAGAATTCGGACGGGTTTCTCCTCATACGTCAGATCGCTGTCAAGCTGTATGGCCTCTAGGGGCACTGTATCTCTCAACGGAACATCGGCCATCTCAGCGTGGCATTTCTTCAACTGGGAAACATGGAAGACATCATGAACTCCGGACAATCCTTCCGGCAGTTCCAGTTTGTATGCAACTTCGCCTCTACGTTCAAGAATTTTGTAGGGGCCAATGAAACGTGGTGCTAGTTTTCCTTTCACACCGAATCTCTTGATTCCTCGAAGTGGAGACACCCGAAGATATGCTCGATCTCCCACTTCGTATGTTACTTCCTTGCGTTTGCTGTCGGCATAACTCTTCTGCCTAGACTGAGCTATCTTGAGTCGGTCACGAATAAGCTTGACCTTCTCTTCAGAATCTCGGATGAGGTCGGGACCAAAAAGTTGTCGGTCGCCAACTCCATCCCACGTCAATGGTGTTCTGCACCTCCTTCCGTATAGAGCTTCGAAAGGGGCCATCTTCAGACTGGTCTGGTAGCTGTTGTTGTATGAGAACTCGGCATACGGTAAATTGTCATCCCAACTAGACCCATAGTCTAGTGTGCAAGCTCTCAACATGTCTTCCAGAATTTGATTAACTCTCTCGGTTTGTCCATCTGTCTGCGGGTGAAATGCTGTGCTGAACTCCAATCTTGTTCCCAAGGTTTCGTGCAGTTGGTGCCAAAATTTTGATGTGAACTGAGTCCCTCTATCAGACACAATGCTCTTTGGTACTCCGTGCAGACATACGATCCTCGTCATATAAATCTTGGCCAGCATGGCACTAGTGTAGGTAGTCTTCACCGGAATGAAGTGAGCTACCTTGGTCAACCGATCGACCACAACCCAAATAGAATCATAGCCAGAACGGGTCCGAGGTAATCCTGTGATGAAGTCCATACCAAGCTTTTCCCATTTCCATTCGGGTATCGGCAGAGGTTGGAGCAAACCTGCTGGCTTCTGATGCTCGGCTTTTACTCGCTGACAAACATCGCATATAGCTACGTACTCAGCAATGTCTTTCTTCAATCCTGTCCACCAGAAACTTTCTTTCAGATCCAGATACATCTTGGTGTTACCAGGGTGTATCGAGTACGGGGAATCATGAGCTTCCTGAAGTATCAACTTCCTGAGTTTGGGATCATTGGGCACATAGATGCGATCCTCAAACCATAAAGTTCCGTGTTCATCCTCACGAAAACCTTTAGCTTTCCCGTCTTCCATTTTCTGCTTAATCTCAGCTATCTCTTTGTCAGCTTTCTGTGCTTCACGGATCTTTTCCGTCAAAGTAGACTGAATTTCCAGTGTGGCAACAAATCCTCTTGGAACTATCTCCAATTTGAGATCTCGGAGATCATCGACTAACTCCTGGGGTAATCCTCCCGCTGTGAGCGTGTTCACATAACTCTTGCGGCTCAACGCATCGGCTACAACATTTGCCTTGCCTGGGTGATAATGCAATCTCATGTCGTAGTCCTTGATCAACTCTAGCCATCGCCTCTGTCTGAGGTTCAACTCCTTCTGCGTGAAGATATATTTCAGGCTCTTGTGATCAGTGTAAACATCACAACTATTTCCGATCAGGAAATGTCTCCAGGTCTTGAGAGCGTGCACTACGGCAGCTAGTTCCAAGTCATGTGTGGCATAATTCAACTCATGAGGTCTGAGCTATCTGGATGCATAGGCTACAACTTTGCCTTCTTGCATGAGCACTCCTCCAAGTCCTTGACGAGAAGCATCACAGTAAACCTGGAAATCCTTCTGAATGTTCGGCAATATCAGCACTGGGGCTGTCACAAGACGTTTCTTCAGCTCTTGAAAACTGGTTTCACAATCCTCAGTCCAAACATACTTGGATTCCTTCTTCAATAACTCTGTCATGGGCTTGGCAATCTTTGAGAAATTCTTAATGAACCTCCGGTAATATCCGGCAAGTCCGAGGAAACTGCGGATCTCCTTGACTGAAGTGGGTGCTACCCATTCGGTGACTGCTGCGACCTTGGCAGGGTCCACTGCTATGCCTTCTCCTGAGATGACATGTCCGAGAAATCCGACTTCCTTCAACCAAAACTCACATTTGCTGAACTTTGCATATAACTTATGCTCTCGAAGCTTCTCTAGAACTAAACGCAGATGTTCCTTGTGTTCCTCTTCGTTCTTGGAGAATATCAGTATGTCATCGATGAACACCACGACAAACTTGTCCAAGTACTCCATAAATACCTTGTTCATCAGATTCATAAAATATGCCGGAGCATTAGTCAGTCCAAATGACATGACCGTGTACTCATACAAGCCGTACCGAGTGGTAAAGGCTGTCTTGGGTATATCCTGTTCACGAATCTTTAACTGATGATACCCGGATCGAAGATCGATCTTTGAGAATATGCGAGCTCCAACTAACTGATCAAACAGATCATTGATCATTGGCAAGGGGTACTTGTTCTTGATGGTCACATCGTTCAATGCACGATAATCGACAACCATTCTCAGGGACTTGTCCTTCTTTTCAACCAAGAGCACTGGGGCTCCCCAAGGTGAAGAACTTGGGCGAATATACCCTTTGTCCAATAACTCTTTAATTTGCTTCTTGATTTCTATCAAGTCATTTGCGGGCATCCGATAGGGTCTCTTGGATATCGGGGCTGTTCCGGGTAATAGCTCAATCAAGAACTCAATCTCTCTATCGGGTGGCATGCCCGGCAATTCTTCCGGAAATACATCTGGGTACTCCTGTACAATCGGTACTTCCTCCTGGACTACTCCCGTGAGAGAGTTTACTCGCTTACTCCGGGTCGGGCGCTGAGACACGTACTTAATCCGCTTCTGCTCGGGGGTGGTGAGCAAAATAGACTTAAGGGCACAATCGATATTACCTTCATACTTGGCCATCCAATCCATGCCTAGGATTACATCCAATCCCTGGGACTCTAATACGATGAGGTCGGTGGGGAAATTATGGTTCCCGATGTTGAGACTCAAAGCATGGCATCCTATCCCGGCTGTCATCATGCCTCCTGGGGAACTGACCTTAATAGGTTGGCTGAGGGTTCTAGTTGGCAAACTATACTTTTCCACAACTACCCTTGATATGAATGAATGCGTTGCACCAGAATCAAAAAGTACCAATACTGGATGTGAATTTAGCAAAAACTTACCAACCACAGTATCGGGGTGATCATAGACCTCTTCCACATCAATGTGGTTCACCTGAGCTCGAGGAAAAGGATTGGGCTTCTTTGCTGCAGAGTTGCCGTTGCCGTTGCCGTTTCCATTTCCCTGCTTGTTCTGGGGACAATCAGTGGCATAGTGTCCCTTCTTCTGACACTTGAAGCAAGTGATGTGAGTCAGATCCTTCTGAGCTGGAGTTGAATTCTGCTGAGTGCCAGTACCGCCATTCTTGAAGTTGTTGTTGTTGCGGTGATTCCCATTTCCTCCATGGTTGTGGCCTCCATGGTTGTGCACAGGGTGGTTATGCTGAACATGTCCACCAAACTTACCGGATCCAGTCCCGGTATTCCCTGAGTAGGGGGTGTAGCGAGGCTTCTGCTGAGTGTCGGAGTTGAACTTTCCAACCCCATACTTTCGCTTGCGGTTCTCCATCTGCTGATGTTTCCCCTCCAAGATGAGGGCCTTATCAACCAGCTCCTGGTAGTTGTTGAAAGTGGCTACCATCAACTGAATGCTCAGCTCATCATTCAGTCCTTCCAAGAACTTCTCCTGCTTGGCCGCATCATCGGCCACATCTCCGGGTGCATAACGGGCGAGCATGCTGAAATCATCAACGTACTGGGCCACAGTGCGACTCCCCTGGCGTAAGTTGCGAAACTCACGCTTCTTCAGACTCATTGCACCAGCTGAGACATGTGCGGTGCGGAAGGCTTGCTTGAATTGCTCCCAAGTGACTCCAACAATGGGATAAGTGGTGGTGTAGTTCTGCCACCAAGCAGCTGCAGGGCCTTCAAGTTGATGCGCGGCAAAACGCACCTTCTCAGCTTCAGAACAACCAGCGGTGATGAGCTCACGCTCCATCTTGCGAAGCCAATCATCTGCCACAATGGGCTCAATGCTGCTGGAGAAAGTTGGAGGGTTCAACCTCAGAAAACGGGTAAGGTTGTCGGCCTGGGGTGGATGATGGTTGTTGTTGTTCTGGTTCTGGATGATCAGTTGCATCAGGGTGTTTTGTTGCTGGATCAACTGGGTGAGTTCCGGCGGAAAGTTGGAGGTAGGGGCGCGTCTTGGAGGCATCTGATGTTTGTAGAGGGGTGAGATTAGCATAGAACAATGGTCTAGAGGAATTACACTACCCATATGAATGCAACACACAAATATCACACCACACATTTTATTCAAACATCACAAAGGTTCACACGAGGATACAAAATCGATAATCCTAAACATCGGCCTAAAACGTAAAACGATAAAGTAAAAATTGGTGGTCTAGTCTAAGTGTCCTCCTCAAAATAGCATAGTGTCGGGTCCTTCGGTGGAGCTTTCTTCATAGTCCTCGTCGTTGCTGATCACGGGGGCTACGTCTCCTTCGGGATGAAGGTTCTCGCCCATGTCCAGTTCCTCCTCCAGGTATGCAACTCGAGTCTTCAGCTTCTCGATCCGCTCCAGAAAGTCCTTCACTTCCAGCTCATGCTCATAGTGGGCTTCCTGGGCTGCATCTTCAAGCTCAAGCTCGCGGAGTGACAGTTGCTTGATCTTCTTGGCGTCCTTGATCGCGTGATACTCTAGAGTTACGCTGTGCTTCTCCAAGGTCTGGGCATAAGATAAGAGAGCGTCGTTGGTCTTGCTTGAGATGATGTCTCCGTCTTCATTTCTCCAGGATACAACGAATAGGTCTGGAGAAATAGGGCAGCCTTTGTATTTATCCTTGATACGTCCGAGTGCACAATGGATCGCCATGTCCCTTCCGAGAATCCAGCTGGGTGCGATGAACTTGAAATCCATCGGCTCAGTGCGCGGCTCGAATGTCCTTCCGGGAATATGCACCTCGATCCTGTAGCATGAATCCTCCGGGTAAGATGAAGTTGGCTTCCCTTTGATAGTCGGCACAGCAATCCTCAAGTCTTTGGTGATCTGCACCAGCTCTTTTCCGAACGGCATAGTGGTGTCGGGCTGGCAAAACTCCGTGAACATAACAGGGATGAAGGTGGCCATCTAAACATTGGAAAATCGGAGAGAAGTCAGAAATGATCAGAAGAGGAAATAGAAGATTTTAGAGAAAATAGTTTTCTTCCTAAGGCTTTTCCATTCCTAGAGGTTACGTCCTAAGGTCAGCGTGTGCTCTGATACCATTTCTGTAGCGACCCGACTCAACGAGTCAAGCCTCTGGTGTTTCTGTACCATCCCAAGATCATGCTGGTACACACACAGTACATAATGTATATATTCAAGAGTGCAATCACAGAGCTTTATTAATCGAAATCTCATAAAGAGTACTTTATTACAATAAAGGAGTACAATAAAGTGGCTGAAGGCCAACTCATGAGATTATCTAACGAAGACTAAGCGGAAGCATCAGGTAGACAAGTCCATCCGACTCCAAGGGCATGTCGCTGAGCGTAGAACGGTAGCCTCACTCCTGGTCGGAAAAGTACTCTGCAACATGATACGTTGCAGCCGTGTAGGTCAGCATATTGAATATGCTGGCAAATCATCAAGAGAGGGAGTAAAATAATCACTATCTCTACATGCATATTTGGCCGGTGGAGCTAGGTTTTTTTTTTGCATAAAGCTAGTTTTATCCTACAACAAAAGGGGTTTGAAAGCAAAATATTACTACATAGTTTGTTGTTAACGAGATGGTTCCGCCAACCAATTCTCGTACCCGAATAGTTGTTAACACCCACATCATTATTAAGTTGTGTCGAGAGTTCAGGGGAAATTCAATGCCTTCGGCTCAAGTTGTCCATGACCGTGGACACGGCTAATCGATTAGGTTGAGTACTCTGCAGAGTTTTGCACACGTTCCCCACAAGATTTGATCGCCTCCGGGTTTGTCCTCGCACTTCAGGGTGTTTGAAGACCGGATGATCAAAACATGGTCTTTCAACGGGTCCCTCTGAATCCCTGTCGGTGCCCATCCATTCCTACCGTTCGTCTACATCTGCTAGCACCGCCTGTCCAGAGTCGCCGCGTTGTCCAACCAAGCCAGAGCCCATAATGACTTGTGGCTGTGCAGGTAAGCCTTGAGTCTTGAAGTCTCCGTCCGTCCCTTTGAGCCTGGGTGAAGCTTTCCGCAGGATGACATGGCCTCTCCAGCATCCCGGGCATCCACTGGGTTTTCCAGGGAGCCGATCAACCGTCCTTCACCCAGTGTTGCATTGCGTCCGAGGTCTTGAAAATCTTGTCTTAGTCCGGTCTTGATTATTATATCAACCTCGCATCACTCGTGGAATACACTCAACCGATAACCCGTCTACTAGAGCATAGCATATATAACATTGTCGTCCCGGGGCCAAGTATCGGGGTGTTGGTGTTCCTACCACATGATACTACACCTATGACTAAAGTTTCCAAGTACCTAGGCAGCATGCAAATAGGGCAAAGAAGGTGATCTACTATGCATTGAAAACATAGGTAAAATAACATGATCAAAGATGACTTGCCTTGATGATAGTTGTCCTGCTCGAGCGTCTCTAAGTAACACGCTTCGCACTCCGGATGATCTACCGATACAAACACAAAGCACACCATAAGCAATTCAATCATGCCACGAGTAAAAATAACATCACATGCAATGATTGGCAAACGACTACGCAAAAGAATTTTATCGCGCGTCGGTAGGACAGAAACTTGTTTCTGTTGAAAACACTAGTAAAAATACTTGGAAAATTCTGAAAATTCTACTACAGTAAGGTTTTATCACTAGAAAACTGCAGCAAAAAGAATCAACTCAATATCATTTTTCAAACTCCTGGAATAGGCAAAACGGTGTTTAAACTAAATCTGCTCTAACTTATATTTGAAAATTCCCAACACAGAACAATTATATATTTTTAAAAACTACAGGAAATTTGTGAGCTACTGGAAAAAGAATCAATGTCATTGGACGTAGGGATAAAAAGTTGTGATCAAAACAAGATTGAAAGTTTCTGTTTTCGAAATCTGGACAGAAATTACGAAACTGCTAGTGTTAATGAGAGGCACACGTGGCAAGCTTCTAATGGCTGAGATGGAGTGCATGAAATATAGAGAGAGAGGTTGCTACCTGCTTCTGGAGGTGTTGCACCGGCAAGAAAGGGGATGGCCGGCGAGGAAGGAGGGAGTAGCTCCGGGCGGTGGGGCGTCGGGCGGCGGCGGTGAGG
>NC_058521.1:294405598-294413098 GCF_904849725.1 Hordeum vulgare subsp. vulgare | reverse complement strand
CAAGTCATTATGGGCTCTGGCTTGGTTGGACAACGCGGCGACTCTGGACAGGCGGTGCTAGCAGATGTAGACGAACGGTAGGAATGGATGGGCACCGATAGGGATTCAGAGGGACCCGTTGAAAGACCATGTTTTGATCATCCGGTCTTCAAACACCCTGAAGTGCGAGGACAAACCCGGAGGCGATCAAATCTTGTGGGGAACGTGTGCAAAACTCTGCAGAGTACTCAAACCTAATCGATTAGCCGTGTCCACGGTAATGGACAACTTGAGCCAAAGGAACTGAAGTTATCTGGATTTCTCAACACCATTAATTATATTTGATGAGGGTAATTATTGACAACTCGGGTACGAGAACTGGTTGGCGGAACCATCTCGTTAACAACAAACATTGTAGTAACATTTTGCTCTCAACCCCTCTTGTTGTAGGATAAAACTGGCTTTATGCAAAACTTAGCTCCACCGACCAAATATGCATGTAGAGATAGTTGATTATTACTTTACCCCTCTCTTATGTGACTTGCCGGCATATTCAATATGCTGACCTACACGGCTGCAACGTCTTATGTTGCAGATATTTTTCTTCGACGAGTAAGAGTACGATTCAGGGTTACGGTCTACACTCAACTTGCCGTTGGTGTTTATTGGGACTCCACTCCCTTGACCGCTTCCGCTGAGATAATTAAGGTATATATCAGTTTTACGCTATTTACATGTGATTGCACTTTGATATATACATTGATGTACTGTGTGTGCCAGCATACTGATCCAGGGATGGCACAGAAACACAAAGGCTTGACTCATCTTGTGTCGGGTCGCTACAGAGATGGTATTAGAGCACATGTTGACTGTAGGACGTGACCCCTAGAAACTGGAAATTTCTTAGGAAAGGATCTCTCAAAATTTTTATTTTCAACAACACCTTTCACTTCTCATCTCTTCTGAGTTCATCAAATGTTCTCTCTCACCTCAAATAGTTAGACAATCCCCTTACCCCTTCGACCTCATGAAGAATCAACGGAGTTCTACTTCAAAGTAAAGAGGATTTCACCACGAGTTTGAAGAATTGAAGCTACACCAACAGTAGACTCTCAAGACCCGAAGAACTCGAAGACCCTAAAGCGTTCGAATATTTTTATGACCATTAGAAGTCCAAACCCCTATCATATACCCACGTTAGATACGATGATTTGAGAGCCGTCATTGGTGTGTGTTTTCCGACGGCCACAAATAAAACCTATTCTCAAAAAATATTGTTTGTATTGTGTGTATCTCCCTCTCTCTCTTACCCGTCTCATCCCCAAAACCTCAACCCAACCAGATGGAGTATGAAGCTGGACTTGTAGTCTCTGGACCAATGACCCAACTAGAAGCTGAAATATGGATTCAGAACATGGAGAACCACTTCGGGAGCAACTTGATCTCAAGGAAGTATGAAGTGGAACACGCTCTTCAGTACTTTACCCAAAGTGCAGCTATTCGGTGGAAAATGCATCATGCCATACAAGGGTTTAGTGGAGCAGAAAGTTGGGACGAATTCAAAAACACTCTGTTAAGATCCCGACTTATTCAGAAGTGCTATGATAATCCGAAGGAGAAGACTGGTGCATGCAAGATCTGGGGAGAAATAGGACACACCCAGGAAGAACACAAGCATGGATGCACTCATTGTGAAGAAAATCACCCAGCTGAGGAATGCCCAACGAGTCAGGTGACTTGTTTCTTGTGTGAAGGAACCACCCACTACCCAGCTCAGTGTCACATTTACCCCAAGGTGCAACAAGTTGTCAAGCAGCAGAAAGATGCAGTGAAGGAAACACTCAAGAAGAAGATTCTAGAAGAACCTGTGATGAACGAGAATACTAAAGACCCTGATGGACAAGGTCTGACCAGGTTTTTCTCCAATGCATGCTACTCATGTGGAGAAGAAGGACATTATTCACAGGACTGCACGAAGAGAAGCCAAGAGTATCTGGGATACTTCCCGACAGAAGAAGTGGGGTTTGATCCACTTGAAATAGAAGAACTGGCCAAGATGAAGGAGTCCGGAAAGAAGAACAAGTACCCTCGGAAGAACCAAATCTCTGCAGACGTAGACCTGAGTCATGTCAGATGTTACAAGTGTATGAAATTTGGCCACCACAAATACATGTGCTCAGGAAGGAAGCCGGGAACCCAAGGAGAAAAAGCAGAAGCTAAGAAGCCTCGAGACTTGCCAGAAATCATTTGCTTTTGTTGCAAGGAAGCAGGACATTGCCAGCGATTGTCCACAAAGGAAGAAAGCTAGAATGGAGTAGTTAAGTTTTGTCCAGGGCAATAAATGTAATCTGAAGCACTTTTGTTTTTCAGGAGATCATGGAGTGAAATTTTTGTAACAGAAGTCCCTGAGATTGTAATAACATCATGAATAAATGGAATTTATTGTCTCATGATTGCCTATGTTGAAACTGTATGCGTTGTTTCTCTTCGAACAAAGATCTCTGAACAATTATGAGGATATGAGAAAATACGGTCTATGGAGGCATGAGTAATTCATTTTAAGTGTGGTAGTAATCGGTAAACCCACAGGATCCATTGAGTAGGAGTGTACCATGATTACCAAGGAGACACATACATTCCTTTGAGTACCTATTTACTGACACCTGCAGATGACAACTCTCTACGAGTCATTCCTCAAGGGCCCAGAAACGATCATGACCCTGACCAGTGATCATGATTACCTGAAAATCCTGAAGGACATGATGAAGCACATTCGCCTTGAAGGAGATGCAGTCTACAAAAGCTACCGATTCATGGAAAATGGAGTGGAACTTTGGTACGTGGAAGTACACCTCCACCATGTGAAAGGAGTTTGTCCAAAGACTATGGGGCAATACTTCTTCATTTCACGTGTACCACGGGTAACCTTCTTTGATGCTGTTCGTGAAGCTGCCATGGAAGCCATACGTCAGATTGGAGAAATACTTGAAGCAAGACTCCGTCATACCCAGGAATACCTGAGTGAAGTACGTGCGGAGATGATGGAGATGAAGCTAATGGCCACCATGATGAAGCAAAAGATGGATGATTTCAAGGAGCACCTCGGAAAATTCGAGTGGAACTAAAGTACCTCCAAGAGAGGCAAATGAATAAAGTTGGCAGAAATGCTCGACCATACCGAACAATGTGGATGACAGCAATTGTAATAGAGTACTTTTGAATTAGAGTTTTTGATAAGAAATTAAGGATGTAATAAAGGATTGATTATGAAATGCATATGATTTATGGAAGAAGCTATGATGGATCAGCAAGCGTTTTTCTTAGGAGCATACGAAAACCTGAGAGTTGTGAAGATACGACAGATGTTTCGTTCAGCTTGCAGAACCAATGGATTATCCGAACTTGTTCGTGGACAAGAGAAATTCTGCAATGCTTGTGAAGATGCCCGAGTGTTAGAATGCGAGATTCGCTAAACCTTATACAGAGAAATGATCTGGGTGCGGAATGGATTGATCACCATGACGACTTACTCTTATCATTCTCTTGCTATTCGGAATGGTAAATCTGAGAGACATACCCATAGAGAGAGACAACGTTCTTTGAAGCATTTGTTTAAGCCTTAGAGTGGTATAAGAAAAGCCCATGTACATGGCACTTGTTGTCACACGTAGGAAATTTTACGGTGAGAATGAAGACAAGACCCCTTTCTCTGCAGGATAACCACAAATGGTAGACCACCATGAGAACCATCGATATGTTAGTTAGAATTGACCTCGAGACTGTCAGTTAAGGAGACCCAGTGACGGAAGAAGCTTATATCAACGGGAGAGCATCACCAAAGGATTTAATATGAATACTGTGCGGTGTTAGTTGCCAAAACCCCAGAGGATCGTTAAAGCATTTTGAGGGACCAGTATCTCTCATTTTAAGTGTGGTAGCATCCCACCTTGCCAGAGATTGGATTTGTTAGAAGATCCCCGAACCCTAACCTTTCTTTCTAGCCTCTTCGAATCTCGAGGACGAGATTCATTTTAAGTGTGGTAGTTTGTAACATCCCAAAATTATAAATTTTGGAATGTTAATATAATTATTAGATTGATTGTTTTTTTGTTTGCTGAGTGATTGAAACTTGTGTGAAATTTGAAACTTTTCGAAACTTTCGAAAGAGAGGGAATAAAATGACTTTCCCCTTCTCCGATGAATTCAAATTCAATTTTTTTTTAAAAAGCAACGGGAGAAGATGACATGACTTCTTCAACTATAAATAATTTGAACGGAGATATTTGCATTGAATTCTTTTGCATTTCCATTCGTTTTCTTCGTGCAAGAAATGCCGGGAAATTCTTTCGTCTTTTGTTTTGCATTTTCCTCGCACGAGAAATGCCCGGAGAAAACTCTCTTGCACGCAAGAGAGAGAGCGGAGGAAAATGACACTCCAAAAGTACGTGAATTTTTTAAATGATGGAGCCAAGAAAACCCAAAGTTCTTTTGCAAAAATAATTGCAAAAAGAGAAATAAGGCAATTTAGTGAATTTCTGAAAAAAAACATTTTTTTAAGTTTTTATTTTGGCTTTAAAAAAATGTTAGTCGGGTAGAGATTCTTTTTCTGATTTTTTTTATATATAATACTATATATGGATATTTTGATTTATTTTGTTTTTTAACGTTTATATTTTATGTTTTAGAAAGGTTTTAATTAGGAAATATTTTTTCCTTAAAACCGCCGCCCTGGGCGCCTTGTAGCCAATGGGCCGAATCTCCCCACCGCCCTGGGATTAAATCCCCTATGCACCGACCCCCTCCTCTACCCCCTCTCTCTGCCTGCGGGCCCTCCCCAAGTCTCCCTCCACGTCACCTCCCTTCTTCTTCTTTCTCCCTCCCCCTTCCTATTCTACAGCGAGCCGCTCCTCCCAGGAAACGTGGGATCTCTCCCCGATTTCTCTCCCTCTCTTACCTTCCCCCTCTCTCTGCCCAGCACGCCACAGCCCCACCAGACCGAGCCCCCTCTCTTCCACGTCGGCCCTTCCTTTCTCCTACCTCTCCTCTCTTCTTCCTATTCTTCTCTGCAGACCAAACCGAGCTGCACCTCGCGATTTCTTTCCCCAGCGCCCTCTTCTCCTTCCTTAGCCCGAGCCCCTCCTAGCCTATATAATACCCCCCACCTCCGCCACCCCCGTTCCCACCCCCGCCGCCGCCTCCCCTCTCCCCTCGCCGCCTCGCCACTGCTGTCGCCGGAGCAGCGGCAGTAGCCAGCTGCACCCTTCGGCCTCGCCCTGGAGGAGTCCCCCCCCCCCCCGAGCCCCTCCGTCTCCACGAGCGCCTCCCTGAGGAGGAGCACCCCCGTCGCCGCTACCCCATCCTCTCCACGCCCTGGAGCTCCCCCTCTCCCTCGCCGGCGACGCCATCTTCCTCCCTCGCCGGTGCAAGCTACAACCAGCAGGAAGCTCCCTCCCCTCTCTTTTATTCCATGTCCTCTTTTGATAGCCATTAGATCTTAAATGGATGGTTAGATTAGAACTGAGAATACCCCTTCGGTCTAACTCAGAAAACCAACGGTTCTTTTGTTGACTTAAGATTTCTCCAGTGGTTTTGCTAGCCTTAGGACGTTTGCTCCAAAGCAAGAAACAAACATCATCCGCAGCCAACCGTAGCTTGCCACGTGTACCCCTCTTTCAGCACTAGTAGCTGCAGTTTTTCTGTCAAAAATAGCAAAAACAGCAACTTTCAATCTTGTTTTGGCCACAACTTTCTATCCCAAAGTCCAATGACTTTGATTCTTTTTCCAGTAGCTCACAAATTTCCTGTAGTTTGTAAAAACATATAATTTGTCTATGTTTCAAATTTGTAAATATAAGTTAGAGCAGATTTAGTTTAAACCTTGTTTTGCCTATTCCAGGAGTTTAAAAATAGCTTTTAATTTGATTCCTTTTGGTAGTGATCACTAGAGATCTTATGTATAGGTGGTAAACATTTCAGAGTTGTTTGAGTAATTTAACTCATTATTTCATGTGAAACAATTTCTGTTTCACCGCTTTTAGGATTTTGGCTAAATCATTTTCTACTTTTGTTTTAAAATATTTTCTTTATTATTTCAGAAAGATTATCATTGTTTTGTTTATGTTAGATAACAGTAGTTTTGCAACAAGTTCTTATTTTATTTTTATTTGATTTCATGAAATCAATTCTAGCTCCGTAGTAACGTGCAATTGTTTTCACCGTTGTTTCAAATCCCGTTTGGGAATACTTTCAAAAAGGTTTTGTGAAAATACTTTATTTTATCTTCATTAAACTCATATCTTAGTTCTTTGTTAATTTTTTTCTGTTAGACAAAACTATTTAGTGTTTGACGTAGTAGAAGACTCTTTAGTTCTATTTGAAGTTTCTTTCGGTTTCTCATTCGCTCTCTCTCTCTTTTGTTTTGATTGCTAGAATGATTGATAGTATGAGTGCTTATGTGAATGATATGTTTGCTATATAGATTTCATCGGAGAGTGATGAGTAGTCTATCAAGTTATTTTCTCGAGAAATTCTTCTTCGTCAACATCACAGGCAAGTCACTTTGATCATACTATCACCTATGTTTTATGCATCGTAGTTCTACCATCCTATGCCCATTTGCATGCTACCTAGGTACTTGGAAACTTTAGCATAAGTTGTAGTATCATGTGGTAGGAACACAACACCCCGATACTTGGCCACGGGACGACAATTCTTAATGCTATGCTTGAGTAGACGGGTTATCGGTTGAGTGTATACCACGAGTGATGCGAGGTTGATATAATAATCAAGACCGGACTAAGACAAGATTTTCAAGACCTCGGACGCAATGCAACACTGGGTGAAGGACGGTTGATCGGCTCCCTGGAGAACCAAGTGGATGCCCGGGATGCTGGAGAGGCCATGTCATCCTGCGGAAAGCTTCACCCAGGCTCAAAGAGACGGATGGATATTTTCAAGACCCAAGGCTTACCTGCACAGCCACAAGTCATTATGGGCTCTGGCTTGGTTGGATAACGCGGCGACTCTGGACAGGCGGTGCTAGCAGATGTAGACGAACGGTAGGAATGGATGGGCACCGACAGGGATTCAGAGGGACCCGTTGAAAGATCATGTTTTGATCATCCGGTCTTCAAACACCCTGAAGTGCGAGGACAAACCCGGAGGCGATCAAATCTTGTGGAGAACGTGTGTAAAACTCTGCAGAGTACTCAAACATAATCGATTAGCCGTGTCCACGGTCATGGACAACTTGAGCCAAAGGAACTGAAGTTATCTGGATTTCTCAACACCATTAATTATATTTGATGAGGGTAATTATTGACAACTCGGGTACGAGAACTGGTTGGCGGAACCATCTCGTTAACAACAAACATTGTAGTAACATTTTGCTCTCAACCCCTCTTGTTGTAGGATAAAACTGGCTTTATGCAAAACTTAGCTCCACCGACCAAATATGCATGTAGAGATAGTTGATTATTACTTTACCCCTCTCTTATGTGACTTGCCGGCATATTCAGTATG